>NC_081161.1:704786-712286 GCF_012432095.1 Onychostoma macrolepis
AAACACTTGGGAGAGCTTCACAAGGAGAGAACTGAAGCTGGAGTCAGTGCATCAAGAGTCACCACGCTCAGACGCCTTCAGGAAAAGGGCTACCAAGCCACTTCTGAACCAGAGACAACGCCAGAAGCATCTTAACTGGGCTGTGGAGAAAAGAACTGGACTGTTGCTCAGTGGTCCAAAGTCCTCTTTTCAGATGAAAGTAAATTTTACATTTCATTTGGAAATCAAGGTCCCAGAGTCTGAAGGAAGAGTGGAGAGGCACAGAATCCATGTTGCTTGAAGTCCAGTGTGAAGTTTCCACAGTCAGTGATGATTTGGGCTGCCATGTCATCTGCTGGTGTTGGTCCACTGTGTTTTCTGAAGTCCACAGTCAACGCAGCCATCTACCAGTAAATTTTAGAGCACTTCATGCTTCTTTCTGCTGACAAGCTTTATGGAGATGCTGATTTCATTTTCCAGCAGGACTTGGCACCTGCCCACACTGCCAAAGGTACCAAAAGCTGGTTCAATGACCATAGTGTTACTGTGCTTGATTGGTCAGCAAACTCACCTGACCTGAACCCAATAGAGAATCTCAATGTCAAGAGGAAGATGAGAGACACCAGACCCAACAATGCAGATGAGCTGAAGGCCACTATCAGACCAACCTGGGCTCTCATAACACCTGAGCAGTGCCACAGACTGATCGACTCCATGCCACGCCGCATTGCTGCAGTAATTCAGGCAAAAGGAGCCCCAACTAAGTATTGAGTGCTGTAAATGCTCATACTTTTCATTTTCATACTTTTCAGTTGGCCAAGATTTCTAAAAATCCTTTCTTTGTATTGGTCTTAAGTAATATTCTAATATTTTGAGATACTGAATTTTAACTTTCATGAGCTGTAAGCTCTAATCATCAAAATGAAAAGAAATAAACATTTGAAATATATCAGTCTGTGTGTAATGAATGAATATAATATACAAGTTTCACATTTTGAATGGAATTAGTGAAATAAATCAACTTTTTGATGATATTCTAATTATATGACCAGCACCTGTATATAATTAAATACCATGATCTGCTACATGCACATTTATGCAGTACGTTCATGTGAACTGATATACAATACTATAATATAAATAGTGAATACTAATAAAAATAATATAAATTAAACCCTAACTCCTTTTCTTCATTAATTTCAATTTCAAACTTCATGTAGTTTTGAGGTGGCACAGTGACTTATGGGTAAATGTCAGAAGTCATATGACTATGTCAACTTGTTCTCTGCACTGTTTACTTTGTAGGGCACTTCTTACAATAAGTCTGAGAGTAGCACATATCAAGCGTATTTAAGTTAGGGGTGTGGCCTATAACAGGGGGCAGGCCTTTAGACCCTATGTTTTATTATTAAAATGAGGCTCTTGTCCTTAAATGTGAGATTTTGTGGAAAGAATCAAAAACTCATTATAATGACCTATAAAACTCTTCAGAGAGTGAAGTATGGTAATGGTCTCTTCAGATCTATGTCCTGCGCTGATTAGTGAAGTTTAACTGAGAGAAAATTGTGAATGAAAGACACGCATACTGCGTGAAGTAAAGGAGTTTTTGAAGATCTTTCATGAGCGTTTAACACCTATTTCTTTGTCCACGTGAGTGTAAGTGATTTCAGAAAGTTTTCATCATTTCAATCTGTATTCATGCTGGGAATCTGTGTGTCTGTCTGTCGTCATGCTGCAGAGCTGTCTCTGTGTGCGACAGACGGGAGTCAAATCTCTCCTCTATTTTTAGACGTGTTTAAATTCCATGCTTATTATTTCATGCATAAAGCTGTGATTTGAATTTCATTACAAACAAACGCACGTACAGTCACACACCTGAACACACTCGCACTTTATTTACATGACTTCAACATCTTCAAACCTTCAGCGTTATGACTGCAGCTCGTCTGATGTACGACACACACACGCTGTCTGAGAGTGTGTTTAGTTATTGAGTTACAGCTCTGGAAGTTAATGGTGTGCTTGAGTGAAATTCTGCTGGAAACAGGAAAAGCTCTGGAGACGCTGAATATATTACACTCTCAAAATAGAGCCTTAATAAGAACATAAACAACATTCACACTCACACACATGCTCTCTCACACACACACACACAGTGAGCTGCTGAACCCAAACTGAGACACGTTCCAGCTTCTTTCAGGGTTTACAGTGTGTGTGAGACAGGTGTCGTTCACTATACGGCTCAGGTTTGATGTTTCTCCCAGAACATCGTCATGAGCCTCAGAGACATTTGTCTTTTAAATCACCGTCTTATCCATCTGTCTGTAATGTTTTCTGTGTGTGTGAGTGTGTGTGTGTTTGAGCAATACTCGTTGTGTTGGTTTATCTGATGATGTAATCTTGCAGCTCATATCAGCAACAGAGAGACAGACGATCAGCTCAGTTCAATGCATGAGAACTACAATTCCCAAAATGCTCTTGGGGTCACAGTTCTCTGTGTGTGTGTGTGTGTGTGTGTATCTGGGTCAGGGTCTGTGTGTCATTACCGGTTGAACAGCGCACACTAGCGGTGCGTCTGTGAATCTCTCACACAGCCTCTTCATTCCCTCGTTTCATCTGCTCTTTCACACGCCCCACTCTTTAATTCATCTTTTTCCTCTTTTTATGTAGACCATTATTTCCATTTTTGGCCATATTTCCTCCAGCTGTCTCTCTCTCTCTGTCTGTCGTTCTGTGGTAGATTTATGAATATTGCTCTTTTCTCCTCCCCTGCTGTCTGCCCCACTTAAACACAGCGAGAGATCACCAAATTAATTCACTTACAATGAGCTTTGTGTGTGTGTGTGTGTGTGTGTGTGTGTGTGTGTGTACAAGAATAGTGGAGCTCTACTACATTTGCATGACCTAAAAATGCCCTTCTACCATTTTTATCCCATTCATCCATTAATACATAAAGACAGAAAGAACACAGGACAATATAACAACTAATAGACAGACAGACAGACAGATAGATAGACAGACAGATAGAAAAAAGAGGCAGATATACATAGAACAATTGATAGAATGATAGATAGAACAGAGAGACAGACAGATAATGCAGGTAGACAGATGAACACTGACAGTGTGAAATCTCTGCAGTGATTGAAGCTTTAGCGTATCAGCAGTCGTACTCGTCACATTGAGTCCCGTGAGATCGTCCCACACGCTCGCTGTCACCTGCTCTCAATTTCATCTCAAATAAACATCCAACAGACTCCAAACGCACTCACACTAAATATAGACACAGGGAGACGCAGCCATGAGCCAAACACACACACACACACCGCTGCTGCTGAAAACTCTGGAAATGTAGTTAAATTACAGAGACACCGAGTACCGTGTAAATGTATAACACGTCTCCTGTGAATAATGACTCTGTGTGGATGTCTGAATTAATACAGAACACGTTAATTAACCAAGAGCTTTTCAACAGTCAGGAACCATCACGGCAGGGACCAGACAGCCGTAGGACACTCAGACAGCTGTTTCTAAAGACAGACAGACAGGAAGGAAGAGAGAGAGAAAGACAGTTTGAAATGATTCCATGATGGAAACCATTTCCTGTTGGTTCATTTGTGCTCTGCTCATTTGAGAAACAGTGAGCTTCGCTCTCACAGCGCTCTGACAGAATGGTGTCAAACCTGCGTGTGTGTGTGTGTGTGTGTGTGCGCATGAAGGCAGGTACGCACACACACACACAGCAGGGGAACAGTTTGTGTGGCTGCAAGCTCAAACTCTTCAGCACAGAGCTGTTAATTAGCAGCAGGGCCAAAATTAGCACACAAAAGTGAAGCGTTTGAGGACAGGAATGATTCGCCATCAAAGAGTTCCTACTCAACACAGAGATCTGAAGAGAAAAAAAAAAAAAAACAGCCAGTGCTGAATTTTTGCAACCATTTGGTTGCTGTGAAACAAAATACCTTTAGCTCCATGTGTTGTGCTACTCAAAAAGTGAGTGGTTACAAAACTGAACCAGATACGAGGTGTATCTGGTCAAAGCATCTCTAAAAGATTTCTTCAAATGACACAGCACGTATTACACTTTTCTAAACTGCTTTACAAATAAAGAGCCTACCGATACAGTACTATGGTACAGTGATGTATCAGTTGGTAATATCAGGGATGCATATCACTGCATAACTGATAAAATAATGTCAAGGAAATGCATTCATCCCTACTACTATTTTAATGAATCATTCTCTTTTTAGAAGTCTGTATCACATAAAAACTAGAACTTCACCTGTCCTGGCCATCCACTGACCTTTGATTTGTCTGTCTGTCCCAGATGTCAAAAATGCCTGGTTTCGAATTTTCAAATAGATATCACGTTGTTTGTATGAATGCACAAACATCTGATCTTACAGTGGTAAATTGTGATGTGCCTCAAGGCTCGGTATTTGGTCCTTTCTTCTTTTTCTTGTTCATGCTCACTTTGGGTGATATCATTAGGGCTGCGTGAGATTAATTTTCATTGCCTCATTGTATTTTGAGAGGGGAAAAAAGTGTGACATTTGATATATACAAAAGTGAGATGAAAAACTACAACTAGAATATATTTATTCTATATTTATATTTAGAATATAAAAAGTATAGATGCAAGTGATCCAAACCTGTCTCTAGCCTGTTCTGACCCTTCGATCCACTGACCTTTGATACACCTGTCTGTCTGCCCAGATGTCAAATATGCCTGGTTTCAAATCCTAGATTTTAAATAGATACAACTCTGTTAAAATGAACAGACGTCTGATCTTACAGTGGTAAATTACGGTGTGCCACAAGGCTCAGTAATTTTCTCTTCTCTTTGTTCATGCTTGCTTTGGGTGATATCACTAGGCTGAATGGCATTAGATTTTATTGCCTCATATTTTGAGGAAAATAGTGTGAAATTTGATATATACAGAAGTGACATGAAAAACTACAATTAGAATATATTTACTAGAACTAGAATATAAAAGCTTCAAATGCAAGTGATCCACCCTGTCTCTCGCTGGTCCTGACCATCCACTGACCTTTGATACACCTGTCTGTCTGCCCAGATGTCAAATATGTGGTGTGCCACAAGGCTCGATAATAGGTCCTTTGCTGTTCTCCTTGTTCTTGCTTGCCTGGGTGATATCACTAGGCTGAATGGAATTGGTTTTCATTGCGTCATTGTATTTTGAGGGGAAAAAAAAGAAGAAGAAAAAAAATGTGGAATTTAACATACACAAAGTTGCCATTAAAACATTAGCTAAAATTTGATGTGTTTATAATAATTGATATACTTTATCATCCAATAATATACATATATTGTGCTCATACAGTTGCGCTCATACATTTGTATGTTATCTGTAAACATTGTCAATTTTGTGGATCTGTATGGAAAAATCAAATTTGTGAAAACTGAGAGTATTACACATCATATGATCAAGAAAATGAATACCATAGGCACAATTAATCAAAATTAATGGTGCAGTGGTGCACTCTAATTCATTTTTTATTAGTTCAGCATCAAGTGCAGTGCTATCAATACAATTCAGACTCTCACTCATGCATTAAGCTAGTTATCTGACTGAATTTTGCCTTTGTCTTTTCTTCAGCAGAATAATACAGTAGAGTCTCTTTCTTTCATCAAGTGAGACATGTTTATTTACTCAATTCAGAGTTTGAGGCCACTGACTTGACTCCAGGTGGAAGTGGAATGACTTTAGACAGGAGTCCGTTTGCATGGCGGATTTAACTCTAAATCACTAAACTCATTATGCACACTAATTAATGAGTTTTCTGAGGGGGCGGTGCTAAAGTCTTTGTTGGCCATGCTAATGAAAGGACTGTTTAGATCTCTGAATAACACAGAGGGGAGAAACTTTGATCTGAAGAGTAAACAGATCCGTCTGCATAATTAGCAGTGAATCTAAATAAAACGCTAAGCTCCGGGGACTCACACGAGAAAACTGAACGAGAGTGTAGAAAGGACTTTGTTTAATGCTGTTTTATCTCATCGTCCTTCAAGACTAATTTCTCAGGTCTGACAGTGTGTGGAGCTCCCAAATCTAATCAGTCAATCAATCAATCATCCAGTCAATCATCAGCTGTCATGTGGCTAGACAAACCACTGTAATGAAGCACACAGAGGCCTGATTACACCTGGTCACATGAGACAGATTGCTGTTTACACATCAGGCTAGCACAGTTAATATGATGTGAATAAAAATGAGACCCGAGGGTTGGACGTACAGTTGGGCAGCAAACTCAAGGGTTCATGAGATGTGGTTATTTGATGTGATGACGGAAATGGACCAGTTTTGATGAGAATATGTGCAAACAACAGAATGCCAGAAAATCAACATGCGCCAAGCCGAATGCAAGTAAAAAATGGCTTTAGCTCGTAAAACATAAAGCAATTACTCTCCAGTTTGCTGGTATTATTCTGAGGAACTGCAACATAATACATAGTTTAAAGGGATAGTTCAGCCAAAAATTAAAATTATGTCATTAATTACTCATCCTCATTTAGTTCCAAACCGGTAAGACCTTTGTTCAGATACTTCTGATGAAATCCGAGAACTTTCTGACCCTGCATAAGCAGCATGGAACTACCACGTTCAAGCCGCAGAAATTAGTGGTTCCACAGTAATTTTATTAGGCCATGAGAATGCTTTTTGAGAGCAAAGAAACCAAAAATAACAACTTTATTTAGCAATGTCTTCTGTTCTGTGTCAATCTCCACCACCATGCACAATCACAAAAGTACCACGCTGCATACGTGTGCATTCCTCTGCTTGTAAACAAGCCGCAGCAAATGCGTGTTCTGCGTCAGAAATGCCGGCTCTTGCGTCAGCAGCATCACACGCATCTGTCGTGGTACTCTTGAAAACGGGTGGTGATAATTTAATGACAGAATTTTCATTTTTGGGTGAACTATCCATTTCAATTGAACTGTCAGAATAGTTGTCTTATTGATGAAAATATCCGTCTACTAAAGAAAACACCTGGAACTTGCGATTGTGAAAAATTAAGTAAATGTGACTTATCTTAATTGTAAGATAAGTCACAATTACCTTCATTGTTTTTCATTCCATGGCAGAAACAGGCTATATCGACTTTAACGCCAGTGGATAATTTATCATCAGATGTAACAAATGTTTTTGTACCCCATTTACACCTGTGTTTCATGCTGAACACTTGTGATTGGACCACCACAAATCATGAACTCTAAACAGAAATAGAAATTCACTAGGGCCCACTAGGGAATGAACAGTTTGAATTCTAAAATGTAAGCCGTTTCTGTTGTTTTGCTCTTGTCTTCCAGGTGAGATTCTGAGGGGTTTTATTCTTTCATTCCTCTGGCCAGAGACAGCTCAGATGACGAGGGTTTCATGAACGGTAAGACCAAATGCACCTGTGTTTTACTGCACTTGAAACAATTTAAAATGCAAAAATAAATAAATGAATAATTGTAATTCAGTACTTTCTGATCTCTCCCGAGCCTCATTGGCTTAC